>NW_026639780.1:0-513 GCF_028554395.1 Pezoporus wallicus | reverse complement strand
TTTAGGTATGAAGCCGAGGAGAGACTGCAATGATGGTGACCCCGTTGCAAAGCTGCTTGTGTGCTGAAGAAGCAGAGCACTAGCTTTCCCTGCTGCTCCTTCTGCCGTGTGAGCAGATGCCACTGTTCATTCTGTGCTGACTGTGTTGCTGCGCAGCAGAGAGCAGCCTCTGGACTGATTCCATTCAAATGCTTTTCCTGTATGAATGTGAGCAGTGAAAGCAACGATGGAGGCACCAATGTAAAGGTGATTGTGTGCTGAACAGGTCCAGCACCAGCTTTCAATCCTGGCTCTTCTGCTGTGGGAGCAGAGGCCAAACGTTCGTGCTGTACTAACTGTGCTGCTGGGCAGCTGAGAGACACCACCTGAGAATTTGGATTCAAATGGACTTTTAGGTAGGAAACCGAGGAGAGACTGCAATGATGGTGACCCCGTTGCAAAGCTTCTTGTGTGCTGAAGAGACACAGCACTAGCTTTCCCTGCTGGTCCTTCTGCCGTGTGAGCAGATGCCCC
>NW_026639779.1:0-5169 GCF_028554395.1 Pezoporus wallicus | reverse complement strand
GGGTTAATAAAGGGGGCGGGGCTTAGGAGGAGGGGAGGGGCTTAATGATGGAGGGGGATTAATAAGGGGGGGGCTTAATGGGAGCAAGGTGGGACAAAGGGGCGGGGCTTAGCAATGAGGGTGTGGCTTAACAAAGGGGGTGGGATTAAGCTGAAGGGGCGGGGCTTAATGGGGGTGGGGGTTAACGAAGGTTTAACAAAGGGGGCGGGGCTTAGCAATGAAGGGTTTAAGCAAGGGGGCGGGGATTGGGGCTTATGGGGGTGGGGTTTAAATGGAGGCGGGGCTTGGGATGAAGGGGGTGGGGCCATGCCTGTGCAAACCCCTATGGAAGGGAGCCATGGGCCCAATAAAGGGGGGTCCATAGGGATGGGAGGGGAGGGGCAGGAGAGGCCCCGCCCCCCTTCATCCCAAACCCCGCCCCCTCCCCAGCACGGGGACATGGACCAGAAGGAGCGTGACGTCATCATGCGGGAATTCCGCTCGGGCTCCAGCCGCGTGCTCATCACCACCGACCTCCTGGTGCGCCCCTCCCCCACCCCATCGCCCCTCCCCCCCTTTCTCCCCCTTTTCCCCTCCCCCTTTTGCCCCTCCCCACCCTTTTGCCACCCCATTGCCCCTCCCCCCATTGCCCCTCCCCCCAATTGACCCCATCTCCCCCATTGCCCCTCCCCCCATTGACCCCATCTCCCCCATTGCCCCTCCCCCCCATTGACCCCATCTCCCCCTTGCCCCTCCCCCACCCTTTTGCACCTCCTGCCATTGCTCCTCCCCCTTTTTCCCCTCCCCCCTTTTCCCCTCCCCCCCCTTTGCCCCGTTGCTCCTCCACCTTTGTTCCCACCCCTCCCCCACCCTTTAGCCCCAGCTTCTCTTTGCCCCTCCCCCCTTTTGCCCCTCCCCCATTTGCCCCTCCCTCCTGCCCATCCCCCACCCCATGTCCCCTCCCCCCTTTGCCTTTCCCCCACTGCTCCTTTCCCACCATTGCCCCTCCCCCCCCCCCGAAGTGAGCACAATTCCCCCCCCTTCCCCCCTTCCCTTCTATCAATGGGGTTCCCCTTTGCCCCCTTCCACTGGGTGTCAATGGGGGGGTCGCCCCTCCCCCACCCCCCCTCTGACCCCTCCCCCCCCAGGCACGTGGCATCGACGTCCAGCAGGTGTCGCTCGTCATCAACTACGACCTCCCCACCAACCGCGAGAACTACATCCACCGGTGGGGGAGGGGTGGTCCCTGAGACACCCATGGGGGGAGGGGTGGTCCCAGAGACACCCATGGGGGGAGGGGTGGTCCCAGAGACACCCATGGGGGGAGGGGTGGTCCCTGAGACACCCATGGGGGGAGGGGTGGTCCCAGAGACACCCATGGGGGGAGGGGTGGTCCCAGAGAGAAGAGGGGGGATGAATTTTAGGGATGGGGGAGGGGCTCCCATACCCATAAGGGCGGGGGATGGGCACCACATAACCAATTAAAGGGGGGGGGGGAAGGGAGGGGATGGATTTAAAGGATGGGGGAGGGGCTCCCCATAGCCACGAATGGTGGAGGGGCTCCCATAGCCATAAATGGGTGGGGAAAGGGGGGAGGTGGGCTCCATGTAACCATGGGGGGGGGGGATGGGCCCCTCATATCATAAAGGGGTGGGAAAAGGTGGGGGATGGGCTCCTCATAGGTATAAATGGGGGAGGGGCTCCCCATAGCCATAAAGAGTGGGGGATGGGCTCCCCATAGCCACAAATGGGGGAGGGGCTCCCCGTGACCCCTCCCCTCCCCCCCCCAGGATCGGGCGCGGGGGCCGCTTTGGGCGCAAGGGCGTGGCCATCAACCTGGTGACGGACGAGGACCGGCGCGCGCTGCGCGACATCGAGGCCTTCTACAACACCGCCATCGAGGAGATGCCGCTCAACGTGGCCGACCTCATCTGAGCCCGCCCACGGGCTCCAAACCCCGCCCACTTGGAGCTAAACCCCGCCCATGGGCTCCAAACCCCGCCCACTGGGCCCAAACCCCGCCCACTGGGCTCAAACCCCGCCCACTGGCTCCAAACCCCGCCCACTGGGCCCAAACCCCGCCCACTGGGCTCAAACCCCGCCCACGGGCTCCAAACCCCGCCCACTGGGCCCAAACCCCGCCCACTGGCTCCAAACCCCGCCCACTGGGCCCAAACCCCGCCCACTGGCTCCAAACCCCGCCCACTTGGGCCTAAACCCCGCCCACTGGGTCCAAGACCCCGCCCACTTGGGGCTAAACCCCGCCCACTGGACCCAAGCCCCGCCCACTTGGGGCTAAACCCCGCCCACTTGGGGCTAAACCCCGCCCACTGGCTCCAACCTCCGCCCACTTGGTTCTAAACCCCACCCACTGGGTTCAAACCCCCGCCCCTTGGTCCTAAACCCCGCCCACTATGTCCAAGCCACGCTTATTGGGTGCTAAGCCCTTCCCACTGGGAACCTAGACTCCGCCCACTCAATCCAAGTCCCGCCCTCTGTGTGCTAAGCACCGCCCACTAAGTGCTAAGCCCCGCCCATTGTGACCAAACCCCGCCCACTACATCCAAGCCCCGCCCCCCGATTGCCAAGCCCCTCCCACTGAGTGCCAGGCCCCGCCCATTGAGGCCAAACCCCGCCCACTACGTCCAAGCCCCGCCCCCCCATGTATTAAGCTCCGCCCACTGAGTGCTAAACCCCGCCCATTGAGTCCAAGCCCCGCCCATTGGGTACTAAGCCCCTCCCATTGGACACAAGCCCCACCCTTTTTGGTGCTAAGCCCCGCCCATTGGGTCCTAAGCCCCTCCCTCCCATTGGGTGCTAAACCCTTCCCATTGGACCCTAAGCCCCATCTGTTGGGTTCTAGGCTCCGGCCACGTGGTGCTAAACCCCGCCCATTGCATCCTAAGCTCCGCCCCTTGGACACAAACCCCGCCCGTTGCCTCCTTAGCCCCACCCCTTGTGTCCAAACCCATCCCATTGGCTCCTATGGGGACCTAAGCCCCGCCCCCTTTTTTTTCTATTGCCTTTTATGGTTTTTTGGAATAAACGTGACAAACGCCCCTCCCCCTCCCGTTCCCAAGCCCCGCCCCTTCCCAGGCCCCGCCCCCTTTTTGTAACGTTTATTTATTGGCATTAAAAAAAGCGATTTTGGGACAAAAAAGGTGAATTTATTATGGGGGGAGGGGAGATGTGGGGCAGGGAACCCGCGCTATGGGGCAGGGATCTCTGCTATGGGGCAGGGAGCCCCCATTGTGGGGCACTTAGAGGACTATGGGGTAGGGAACACGAGCTATGGGGCACAGATCTTGGCTATGGGGCAAGGAGGCCCCATTTTGGAGCACAGAAGGGACTATGGGGCAGGGAACCCACGCTATAGGGCAGGTATCTTTTCTATGGGGCAGGGAGTCCCCATTGAAAGGCACAGAGGGAGCTATGGAGCAAGAAACCTGCGCTATGGGGCACAGATCTCTGCTATGGGGCGGGGAGCCCCCATTCTGGGGTGCAGATTGGGGTTATGGGGCAGGGAACCCCCGCTATGGGGCAGAGATGCTCCTGCTGCTCCATGGGGTGGGAGCTGTGGGTCCCACTTTGCAGTGGGGCAGAGCTCTTTGCATCCCTTCCCTATAGATCCCTACTTATGGGTCCTTTCCTCATGGCTCCCATCCCTACAGATCCCTGCCCCATAGATCCCCACTTATGGCTCCCTTCCCTATAGATCCCTGCCCCACAGATCCCCACTTATCGGTCCCATCCCTACAGATCCCTGCCCCATAGATCCCCACTAATGGCTCCCATCGCTATAGATCCCTGCCCCATAGATCCCCACTTATGGCTCCCTTCCCTACAGATCCCTGCCCTATAGATCCCCACTAATGGCTCCCATCGCTATAGATCCCTGCCCCATAGATCCCCACTTATGGGTCCCTCCTTCATGGCTCCCATCCCTATAGATCCCTGCCCCATAGATCTGCGCATGCACAGAAGCAGCCGCACACACACACCCCCCTCCCGCGCCATGCGTTTATGGGCGGCGCCATCTTGGGGCTCAGGGCGCAGGCGCGATAGGAGCAGCAGGAGGCGTGGCCAACAGCAGCGCATGCGCGGAGCTCCCTGTACCCAGGGCGCGGCCATCTTGGGGAGCGGGAGGAAGGGAGTGACGTCACGCGTAGGGGCGGAGCCAACAGTGCCGCGCATGCGCGCTGCTCCTTGTGGACGGCGATGGGCGCCGCCATCTTGGCTGAGGGAGCGCGTAGGGGCGGTGCGCGGGTGACGCAGGACCAATGGCGTCGCGCTGTGGGCGGGGCCGCGCATGCGCGGTTGCTCCGCCCTCCCCGCAAGCGGAAGTGGGGCCATGGAGGCGCTGCGGGCCTGGCTGGGGCCGGGCCTGGTCCCCGAGAGCTGCGTCCAGGAGGGGGGGGTGAACGGTGGGGGAGGGGGGGGAATGGGGGGGGGAGGGGTTGTGGTAACGGGGGGGGGGAGGGGAACCGGAAATGGAGGAGGGGAACCGGAAAAGGGGGGGGGGGGGGGGGGGGGGGGAACCGGGGGGGGGGGGAAGGGGGAGGGGACCGGAAATGTTGGAGGGGGACTGGAAGGGGGGGAGGGGTTTTGGTAACGGGCGGGGGGAACCGGAAATGTGGGAGGGGGACTGGAAAGGGGGGGGAGGGGAAGCACCGGAAATGGGGGAGGGGAACCGGAAATGGAGGAGGGGAACCGGAAATGGAGGAGGGGGGAGACCGGAAATGGGGGAGGGGCCCTGGAAACGGGGGGGAGGGGTTTTGGTAATGGGGGGAGGGGAACCGGAAATGGGGGGGAGGAGATCAGGTAACGGGGGGAGGGGCACCTAAACGGGGGGGGGAACCGGAAATGGGGGAGGGGCACCGAAAAGTGGGGCGAAACCGGAAACGTGGGGAGGACGGACCGGAAATGGGGCGGGCGGGGGGGGGGGGGGGGGGGTGGGGGAGGGGAAATCCGTTAATGGGGGGAGGGGATCCGGTAATGGGGGGAGGGGATCCGGTAATGGGGGGAGGGGAAATCCGGTAATGGGGGGAGGGGATCCGGTAATGGGGGGAGGGGATCCGGTAATGGGGGGAGGGGAAATCCGGTAATGGGGGGAGGGGATCCGGTAATCCGGTAATGGGGGGAGGGGAAATCCGGGGGAGGGGATGGTACGGGGGGAGGGGAAATCCGGTA
>NW_026639778.1:0-517 GCF_028554395.1 Pezoporus wallicus | reverse complement strand
GCCCAAAGCAAGACCATGAATAACAGGTGTTGACCAAGACCTGACCATTACACTGCATCTAGGGGTGCAGCATCCCCCAAGAGCCACAGGTCCCTGTCTTGCCTTCCTCCTCTGTGTCCCCTGCGAGCCACCGGAGTTGATCAGAGGGGACAAGCTGCACGGCGAGGGCAGAGCAAGGCTGGGGAAGCCAGCAGCTCGATGCCGGGGGACTGGTGGTGGGACACAAAAACCAGCTTCTGCCCAGAGACATTCACGCTCCGGTTGAGTTTTGCTGCAGATGAGGGCTCCCCAGGACTGAACTGAAGCACTCCCAAGCTGGGGCTGAGCTGCGGTCATCTCTTTTAACTTATCCAAGACTAAGAAAAGATTAGTTTGTAATTAAAGCCATGGATCAGCACTGACAACAGCATTACTGCATGCAGCCACTTCACACCACATGAACACGCCTGCAGCTGACTGAGGACAAGACTAGCCCAAACCTCACAAGCAAGCAAATCTCTGTTTAGGGCTAGCCTGG
>NW_026639776.1:0-5134 GCF_028554395.1 Pezoporus wallicus | reverse complement strand
GGGGGAGGCATGGACAGCAATGGGGGTCATTGATGGGGGGGTCATTGATGGGGGATGGAGAGACCCCAATAGGGGTCATTGATGGGGGAGGCATGGACAGCAATGGGGGGTCATTGATGGGGGGGTCATTGATGGGGGGGGATAGACCCCAATAGGGGTCATTGATGGGGGGGCATGGACCGCAATGGGGGTCATTGATGGGGTGTCATTGATGGAGGGGGGGATAGACCCCAATAGGGGTCATTGAGGGGGGGGACATGGACCGCAATGGGGGGTCATTGATGGGGGGGTCATTGATGGGGGATGGATAGACCCCAATAGGGGTCATTGATGGGGGGGCATGGACCGCAATGGGGGCATCATTGATGGGGTGTCATTGATGGAGGGGGGGATAGACCCCAATAGGGGTCATTGAGGGGGGGGGGAAAGACCCCAATAGGGGTCATTGATGGGGGGGCATGGACCCATTGGGGGGGTCACTGACAGGGGCTCAAGGGGGTGTCATTGGTGGGGATGTTCATGGACCCCCTTGGGAAGCTCATTCATTGGGGGGCATGGGCCCATTTGGGGGGACACTGATGGGGGGGTCATTGATGGGGGGTCATGGACCCCAATGGGGGTCTCATTGATGGAGGTCTCATTGATGTGGGTCTCATTGATGGGGGGGAATGGACCCCAATGTGGGGTCATTGATGGGGGTCTCATGGATGGGGGGGGAATGGACCCCAATGTGGGGTCATTGATGGGGGTCTCATTGATGGGGGGCTCATTGATGGGAGGGAAATGGACCCCAATGTGCGGTCATTGATGGGGGGATCATTGATGGGGGTCTCATTGATGGGGGGGGAATGGACCCCAATGTGGGGTCATTGATGTGGGTCTCATTGATGGGGGTCTCATTGATGGGGGGGTCATGGGGGGGGGCATTGATGGGGGTCTCATTGATGGGGGGAAATGGACCCCAATGGGGGCTTATTGATGTGGGTCTCATTGATGTGGGTCCCATTGATGGGGGTCTCATTGATGGGGGGTATCACTGATGTGGTTCTCATTGATGGAGGTCCCATTGATGTGGGTCTCACTGGTTGGGGTCATTGATGGGGGTCCCATTGATGCGGGTCTCACTGATGTTGGTCCCATTGATGTGGGTCCCACTGATGGCGGTCTCATTGATGGGGGGTCACTGATGTGGGTCTCATTGATGGGGGGGGCATGGACCCATTGGGGGTCTCACTGATGGGGGTCCCACTGATGTGGTTCCCATTGATGTTGGTCCCATCGATGTGGGTCCCATTGATGTTGGTCCCATTGATGTGGGTCCCACTGATGTTGGTCCCACTGATGTGGGTGCCACTGATGTTGGTCCCATTGATGTGGGTCCCATTGATGTGGGTCCCACTGATGTGGGTCCCACTGATGTTGGTCCCACTGATGTGGGTCCCATTGATGCCCCCCCAGTCAAAAAGGATGAGGAGACCTTTGAGGTCTCGCTCCCCTTCGAGGAGCCCCCCCCGGTGGAGCCCCCCCTGTTCTACAGCATCAGCCCCCCCCCGGGTGCCTATGAAGGTGGGTGCCTGTGGGGCTGAGCCCCATGGCTGTGGGGCTGGGGCTCCATTCCCCTCCCCGGCTGTGGGGCTGAGGTTGGGGGTCCCGCAGACCCCCCCGGCCCGCGGGTGCAGCTGAGCCTGGCCCTGGAGCGCAATTCCTGGCTCCAGAAGCGGATCCAGGACCTGGAGGAGGAGCGGGATTTCCTGCGCAGGCAGCTCCAGGGATTCATCTGGGGCAGCCGTGAGTGAGCCGCGGCCGGGGGGGGGCAATGCGGGGGGTATGGGGGGTGTGGGGGGGTATGGGGTGGGGGGGGTGTATGGGGTATGAGGGGGAATGGGGTATGGGTTTTGGGGAATATGGGGTATGGGGGGTGTATGGGGTATGGGGGGGTGTATGGGGTATGGGGTATATGGGCTATGGGGGGGTGTATGGGGGGGGTGTATGGGGTATGGGGGGTGTATGGGGTATGGGGGTGTATGGGGGGTATGGGGTATATGGGCTATGGGGTATAGGGTTGTATGGGGTATGGGGGGTGTATGGGGTGGGGGTGGGGTGTGGGGATGGGGGTATGGGGGGGGTATGGGGTATGGGGGGTGTATGGGGGGTATGGGGGGTATGGGGGTCTATGGGGTATGGGGTATGGGGTGGATGGGGATGGGGTGTGGGGTGTGGGATGTGGGGTGTGGGATATGGGGTGTGGGGTATGGGATGTGGGGTGTGGGGTATGGGGTATGGGGTATGGGGTATGGGGGGTATGGGGTATGGGGTATGGGGTGGGGTGGGGGGTATGGGGGGGTGTATGGGGTATGGGGTATGGGGTATATGGGCTATGGGGGGTGTATGGGGTATATGGGGTATGGAGTGTATGGGGTTTGGGGGGTGTATGGGGTATATGGGGTATGGGGGTATATTGGGTATGGGGGGTGTATGGGGTATGAGGGGGGAATGGGGTGTGGGTTATGGGGAATATGGGGGGTATGGGGGGTGTATGGGGTATGGGGAGTATGGGGGATATGGGGTATATGGGGTGTGTATGGGGTATATGGGATACAGGGTATAGGGAATATATGGGGTATATCGGGTATGGGGGTATATTGGGTATGGGGGGTGTATGGGGTATGGGGGGTGTATGGGGTATATGGGGTATAGAGGATGTATGGGGGGTGTATGGGGTATGGGGAATATGGGGTATGGGGGGTGTATGGGGGATATGGGGTATAGGGGGTATATGGGGTATGGGGGGTGTATGGGGTATATGGGATATGGGGTATGGGGGGTGTATGGGGTATATGGTATAGGGGGTATAGGGGGTATATGGGGTATGGGGATATGGGGTATATGGGGTATGGGGGGTATGGGGTATGGGGATATGGGGTATGGGGGGTATAGGGGGTGTATGGGGGGAGTATGGGGGGTGTATGGGATATGGGGTATATGGGGAATATGGGGTATAGGGCATGTATGGGGTATGGGGTGTAGGGAGTATATGGTTTATGGGGTATAGGGTGTATATGGGGAATATGGGGTATATGGTGTATGGGGTGTATGGGGTGTAGGGAGTATATGGTTTATGGGGTATAGGGTGTATAGGGGGAATATGGGGTATATGGGGTGTATGGGGTGTAGGGAGTATATGGTTTATGGGGTATAGGGTGTATATGGGGAATATGGGGTATATGGGGTATATGAGGAATATGGGGTATGGGGTATGGAGTATAGGGGGTATATGGGGTATGGAGAATATGGGGTGTGGGGTATGGGGCGTATGGGGTATATGGGGAATGGGATATGGGGAATGTGGGGTATGGGGTATGTGTGGTATGTAGGGTATATGGGTATGGGGAATATGGGGCATTGGATACGAGAGATGGGGAATATGGGGTATTGGATATGGGGGATGGGGAATATGGGTATGGGATACGGGTATAGGATATAGGTATGGGATGTGGGATATGGGTATGGGGTATGTGATATGGTATATGAGGTGTACAGGATATAGTATATGAGTTGTATGGGATATGGGGTAATGAGGTATGGAATATGGGGTCTATGGGGTACGTGGTACATGGGGTCTACAAGGCATAGAAGGGATCTATGTCCTATATGGTTTGTATGTGGGGCAAGGCGTCTGGGGCACATATAGTGTCTGTGTGGTACACAGCATGTGGGGTATAGGGGCTCTATGGTACATGTGGGGTCTGTGGTGTACACAGCGTATTTGGGGTGTGGGGGGTGTATGGGCTAGCTGGGGCATACAGTGTATATGGAGTGTATAGTGTATGTGCGATCTATAGGGTATATATGGTGTCTATAGGGTCTATACAGTCAATGGGATCTATGGGTCTATGGGGTCTGTATAGTCAACAGTGTCTATAGGATCTGTGGGTCTGTCTATGGGCTCTATTGGTCCTCTATGGTGTCTATGGGCTCTATAGGTCTGTCTGTGGGCTCTATGGGTCTGTCTATGGGCTCTAGGTCTGTCTATGGATCTCTCTATGGGCTCTATCGGTCTCTCTATGGTGTCTATGGGCTCTAGGGGCTCTCTATGGCTCTCTCTCCATGGCTCTGGTCTATGGGTTCTATGGGTCTCTCTATGGGCATGGTGTCTATGGGTCTGGTCTATGGGCTCTATGGGTCTCTCTGTGGGCTCTATGGGTCTCTCTATGGGCTCTATGGGTCTCTCTATGGGCTCTATTGGCTTTATAGGTCTGTCTATGGGCTCTGTGAGTCTGTCTATGGGCTCTATGGGTCTGGTCTATGGGATCTATGGGTCTCTCTGTGGGCTCTATTGGCTTTATAGGTCTGTCTATGGGCTCTATTGGCTCTATAGGTCTGTCTATGGGCTCTGTGAGTCTGTCTGTGGGCTCTATAGGTCTCTCTCTATGGGGCTCTCTGGAGCTCTTTATGGGGTGCTCTATGGGGCTCTCCGTTGCTCTCTCTATGGGGTCTCTATGGAATTCTCTATAGAGCTCTCTATGGGGTCTCTATGGTTCCTATGGTCTCTATGGGGCTCTCTATGGTCTCTGTAGTCTCTATGGGTCTCCCTATGGGTCCTCTCTCTCTGGTCTCTCTGGTTCTGGTCTCTATGGGTCTTTATGGTCTCCATGGGTCCCTATGGGTCCATATGGTCTCTGTGGTCTCTATGGGTCCCTATGGGTCCATATGGTCCCTATGGGTCCCTATGGGTCCCTATGTTTCTCTATGGTCCCTATGGGTCCCTATGGGTCCCTATGTTTCTCTATGGTCCCTATGGGTCCCTATGGGTCCCTATGTTTCTCTATGGTCCCTATGGGTCCCTATGGGTCCCTATGTTTCTCTATGGTCCCTATGGGTCCCTATGGGTCCCTATGTTTCTCTATGGTCCCTACGGGTCCCTCAATGGCGCCGCTCTCCCCAGAGGACCCCCCCCGCAGCCGCTGGGAGCCCCGGGCGGGGCCGGGACCGGGACCGGACGCTGAGAACGAGGCCGCGAGCGGCGGCTCCAGCCCCGGGACCGGGACCGGGACCGGCCCCGAGCGGCGCCTGCAGCGCCCCCGGCGGAGGCTGGGGCGGAGCCGGCCCCATGAGCGGCAGCGAGGTGAGGGGG
>NW_026639775.1:0-5091 GCF_028554395.1 Pezoporus wallicus | reverse complement strand
GGGTCGGGATGGATTCAATGGGTTGGGATGCACAGGGCTGGATTCAATGGGTCGGGATGCACAGGGATGGATTCAATGGGTCGGGATGGATTCAATGGGTTGGGATGCACAGGGCTGGATTCAATGGGTCGGGATGCACAGGGATGGATTCAATGGGTCGGGATGGATTCAATGGGTCAGGATGGATTCAATGGGTCGGGATGCACAGGGATGGATTCAATGGGTCGGGATGGATTCAGTGGGTCGGGATACACGTGATGCATGTGATGCACGTGACGCATGTGATGCACGTGACGCATGTGATGCACGTGACGCATGGGGTCCGCCGCCCCCCTCCGCTCCCCCATACCATAGAGACTCCCTTCCGCGGTCCTCCAAGCGGGCCAGAGCGGCCCAGAGCGGCCCCGCTGTCCCGTCTCCTCCCTCTTCCGGCTGCGCATGCGCCGTGGCGGCCCGCTCAGTTCAAACCGGAGCGAGGTAACGGCGGCGGGGCCCGGTTGAGCTCGGCCCCATCGCGGGGCCCCGGGGCCTCCTTGGGGCGGGGGGGGGGAGGCGCCGTTGTCCCGGTCCCTGAGCCCGGTGCCCCGCAGCCAATGGCGGCCCGGCCGCCGCAGGAGCTGCGGGACCTGGAGGAGCTCAGCGCCGAGCTGGGGAGGCTGCTGCTGTCCGGGCGCGCCGCCGCCCTCCTGCGGCAGGGCCTGGAACTGCAGGCGCGGGCCGACAGCGGCGTCCTGGCCGCGCGGGACGGGGCCACCCGCATGGACACAGGTACAGCGACCCATAGAGACCCATAGAGACCCATAGAGACCCATAGAGACCCATAGAGACCCATAGAGACCCATAGAGACCCACAGCGACCCATAGAGACCCATAGAGACCCATAGAGACCCATAGAGACCCATAGAGACCCATAGAGACCCATAGAGACCCATAGAGACCCATAGCGACCCATAGAGACCCATAGAGACCCATAGAGACCCATAGCGACCCACAGCGACCCATAGAGACCCATAGAGACCCATAGAGACCCATAGAGACCCATAGAGACACATAGGGAGCCATAGAGACCCATAGAGACCCATAGGGAGCCACGGGGACCCATAGAGACCCATTGAGACCCATAGAGACCTATAGGGAACCACGGGGACCCATAGCGACCCACAGCGACCCATAGAGACCCATAGAGACCCATAGAGACCCACAGCGACCCATAGAGACCCATAGAGACCAACAGCGACCCACAGCGACCCATAGAGACCCATAGAGACCCACAGCGACCCATAGAGACCCATAGAGACCCACAGCGACCCATAGAGACCCATAGAGACCCATAGAGACCCATAGCGACCCATAGAGACCCATAGCGACCCATAGAGACCCATAGAGACCCATAGAGACCCACAGCGACCCATAGAGACCCATAGAGACCCATAGAGACCCATAGAGACCCACAGCGACCCATAGAGACCCATAGCGACCCATAGAGACCCATAGAGACCCATAGAGACCCACAGCGACCCATAGAGACCCATAGAGACCCATAGAGACCCATAGCGACCCATAGAGACCCATAGAGACCCATAGAGACCCACAGCGACCCACAGCGACCCATAGCGACCCATAGCGACCCATAGCGACCCATAGAGACCCATAGAGACCCATAGAGACCCATAGAGACCCATAGCGACCCATAGAGACCCATAGAGACCCATAGAGACCCATAGCGACCCACAGCGACCCATAGAGACCCATAGAGACCCATAGAGACCCATAGAGACCCATAGAGACCCATAGCGACCCATAGAGACCCATAGAGACCCATAGAGACCCACAGCGACCCATAGAGACCCATAGAGACCCATAGAGACCCACAGCGACCCATAGAGACCCATAGAGACCAACAGCGACCCATAGAGACCCATAGAGACCCAAAGAGACCCATAGAGACCCATAGAGACCCACAGCGACCCATAGAGACCCATAGAGACCCATAGAGACCCACAGCGACCCATAGAGACCCATAGCGACCCATAGAGACCCATAGAGACCCATAGAGACCCACAGCGACCCATAGAGACCCACAGAGACCCATAGAGACCCATAGAGACCCAGCGACCCATAGAGACCCATAGACCCATAGAGACCCATAGAGACCCACCCACAGCGACCCATAGAGACCCATAGAGACCCATAGAGACCCATAGAGACCCATAGCGACCCATAGAGACCCATAGAGACCCATAGAGACCCATAGAGACCCACAGCGACCCATAGAGACCCATAGAGACCCATAGCGACCCATAGAGACCCATAGAGACCCATAGAGACCCACAGCGACCCATAGAGCCCCATAGCGACCCACAGCGACCCATAGAGACCCATAGAGACCCATAGAGCCCCATAGAGACCCATAGCGACCCATAGAGCCCCATAGAGACCCATAGCGACCCATAGAGACCCATAGCGACCCACAGCGACCCATAGAGACCCATAGAGACCCATAGAGCCCCATAGAGACCCATAGCGACCCATAGAGCCCCATAGAGACCCATAGAGACCCATAGAGACCCATAGCGACCCATAGAGCCCCATAGAGACCCAGAGACCCACAGCGACCCATAGCGACCCACAGCGACCCATAGAGACCCATAGAGACCCATAGAGACCCATAGCGACCCATAGAGACCCATAGCGACCCATAGAGACCCATAGCGACCCACAGCGACCCATAGAGACCCATAGCGACCCACAGCGACCCAAAGAGACCCAGAGAGACCCATAGAGACCCAGAGCGACCCACAGCGACCCATAGAGACCCATAGCGACCCACAGCGACCCATAGAGACCCATAGGGACCCACAGCGACCCATAGCGACCCACAGCGACCCATAGAGACCCATAGAGACCAACAGCGACCCACAGCGACCCATAGAGCCCCATAGCGACCCATAGAGCCCCACAGCGCCCCACAGCGCCCCATAGCCCCCATAACGCCCCACAGCGCCCCATAGCCCCCACAGCGCCCCATAGCGCCCGATAGCCCCCATAGCCCCCACAGCGCCCCACAGCGCCCCATAGCCCCCACAGTGCCCCATAGCACCCCACAGCGCCTCACAGCCCCCCATAGCCCCCCATAGCGCCCCATAGCCCCCACAGCGCCCCACAGCGCCCCATAGCCCCCACAGTGCCCCATAGCCCCCACAGCGCCCCATAGCCCCCACAGCGCCCCACAGCGCCCCACCTTCCTCTTGAGCAGCCCGAGGCGCAGGGCCTTGCTGTACCCCAGCCCCATAGAGCCCCATAGCGCCCCACAGCGCCCCATAGCGCCCCACAGCGCCCCATAGCCCCCACAGTGTCCCATAGCGCCCCACAGCGCCCCATAGCCCCCACAGTGCCCCATAGCCCCCACAGCGCCCCATAGCGCCCCACAGCGCCCCATAGCCCCCACAGTGCCCCATAGCGCCCCACAGCGCCCCACAGCGCCCCATAGCCCCCACAGTGCCCCACAGCGCCCCACAGCGCCCCACAGCGCCCCATAGCCCCCACAGCGCCCCACAGCGCCCCACAGCGCCCCACAGCGCCCCAAAGCCCCCATAGCCCCCACAGCGCCCCATAGCCCCCACAGCGCCCCATCGCCCCCATAGCCCCCATAGCCCCCACAGCGCCCCATAGCCCCCACAGCGCCCCATAGCCCCCACAGCGCCCCATAGCCCCCACAGTGCCCCATAGCGCCCCACAGCGCCCCACAGCGCCCCATAGCCCCCGCAGCGCCCCATAGCACCCCACAGTGCCCCACAGCGCCCCACAGCGCCCCATAGCCCCCATAGCGCCCCATAGCGCCCCATAGCCCCAAAGCGCCCCATAGCGCCCCACAGCGCCCCATAGCCCCATAGCGCCCCATAGCACCCCACAGCGCCCCATAGCCCCATAGCGCCCCACAGCGCCCCATAGCGCCCCATAGCGCCCCATAGCGCCCCATAGTGCCCCATAGCCCCCACAGTGCCCCATAGCGCCCCACCCCACAGCGCCCCATAGCCCCCCACAGCGCCCCATAGCCCCCCACAGCGCCCCATAGCACCCCACAGTGCCCCACAGCGCCCCACAGCGCCCCACAGCGCCCCACAGCGCCCCCATAGCCCCCACAGCGCCCCACAGCGCCCCATAGCCCCCACAGCGCCCCATAGCCCCCATAGCCCCCACAGCGCCCCATAGCCCCCACAGCGCCCCACAGCGCCCCATAGCCCCCATAGCCCCCACAGCGCCCCATAGCCCCCACAGCGCCCCATAGCGCCCCACAGCGCCCCATAGCCCCCATAGCGCCCCATAGCCCCCATAGCCCCCATAGCCCCCATAGCCCCCATAGCGCCCCATAGCCCCCATAGCCCCCATAGCCCCCATAGCCCCACAGCGCCCCATAGCCCCCACAGCGCCCCATAGCCCCCACAGCGCCCCATAGCCCCCATAGCCCCCACAGCGCCCCATAGCCCCCACAGCGCCCCATAGCCCCCACAGCGCCCCATAGCGCCCCACAGCGCCCCACAGCGCCCCATAGCCCCCACAGCGCCCTGTCCCCGCAGAGCTGCGCGCGGCCGAGCAGGCGGTGGCGCGGGCGCTGCTTGGGCGCGAGGCCGCGGTGCAGCGCGGGCGGCAGCGGCTGCGGGAGCTGCGGGAGGAGCTGCGCAGGGAGCGGGAGGCGCTCGACGGCCTCCGGGACGGCAACGGATATCCTATGGGGCTGGGGGGTGGGGGTGTGGGGCTGGGGGGCTGGGGCTATGGGGCTGGGGGGTATGGGGGTATGGGGCTGGGGGTGTGGGGCTATAGGGGGGTATGGGGGGTATGGGGCTATAGGGGGCTATGGGGGCTATGGGGCTGGGGGGTATGGGGGGTATGGGGCTATGGGGGGTATGGGGGCTATGGGGCTGAGGGGTATGGGGATATGGGGGTATGGGGTCTATGGGGCTGAGGGGTATGGGGATATGGGGGGTATGGGGGCTATGGGGCTGAGGGGTATGGGGATATGGGGGGTATGGGGGCTATGGGGCTGATGGGGATATGGGGGGTATGGGGGCTATGGGGCTGAGGGGTATGGGG
>NW_026639774.1:0-5094 GCF_028554395.1 Pezoporus wallicus | reverse complement strand
GTCTATGGGGCAGTGGGGGGGTCTATGGGGCAGTACTGGTGGGTCTATGGGGTACTGCGGGGGGGTCTATGGGGCATTGTGGGGTGTATGGGGTGCTGGGTGGAGTCTATGGGGCAGTGGGGGGGGTCTATGGGGCAGTACGGGGGTCTATGGGGCACTGCGGGGTGTATGGGGCACTGGGTGGAGTCTATGGGGCAGTGGGGGGGGGGGTCTGGGGTCTCTGGCGTGGGTCTATGGGGCAGTGGGGAGTGTATGGGGCCCTTGGACCTCTATGGGCCAGTGGGGGTGGGGATCTATGGGGACCAGGGGGGGCTCTATGGGGCAGTGGGGGAAATCTATGGGGCTCTGGGGCGGGTCTATGGGGCAGTGTGGGGTCTATGGGGCAGTGTGGGATCTATGGGTCAGTGCAGGATGTATGGGTCAGTGTGGGTCTATGGGTTAGCGTAGGGTCTATGGGGCAGTGCAGGGTCTATGGGGCAGTGTGGGGTCTATGGGGCAGTGCAGGTTCTATGGGTCAGTGTGGGGTCTATGGGGCAGTGGGGGGTCTATGGGTCAGTGTGGGGTCTATGGGGCAGTGCGGGGTCTGTGGGGCATTGTGGGGTCTGTGGGGCAGCGCAGGGTCTATGGGGCAGCGCAGGGTCTATGGGTCAGTGCGGGATCCATGGGTCAGCGCAGGGTCTATGGGTCAGCACAGGGTCTATGGGTCAGTGCGGGGTCTATGGGGCAGTGCAGGGTCTATGGGTTGGCACGGGGTCTATGGGTCAGTGTGGGATCCATGGGTCGGCGCGGGGTCTATGGGTCAGCGCGGGGTCTATGGGTCAGTTCGGGATCTATGGGTCAGTGTGGATCTATGGGTCAGTGCGGGATCTATGGGTCAGCGCAGGGTCTATGGGTCAGCGCAGGGTCTATGGGTCAGTGCGGGATCTATGGGTCAGCGCAGGGTCTATGGGTCAGCATGGGATCTATGGGTCAGTGTGGGATCCATGGGTCAGTGTGGGTCTATGGGTCAGCGCGGGGTCTATGGGTCAGTGTGGATCTATGGGTCAGTGTGGATCTATGGGTCAGCGTGGGATCTATGGGTCAGCGCAGGTTCTATGGGGCAGCGCGGGATCCATGGGTCAGTGTGGATCTATGGGTCAGTGTGGGTCTATGGGTCAGTTCGGGATCTATGGGTCAGTGTGGGTCTATGGGTCAGTTCGGGATCTATGGGTCAGTGTGGATCTATGGGTCAGCGCGTGATCTATGGGTCAGCTCGGGATCTATGGGTCAGTGTGGATCTATGGGTCAGCGCGTGGTCTATGGGTCAGCGCAGGATCTATGGGTCAGTGTGGATCTATGGGTCAGCGCGGGATCTATGGGTCAGTGTGGATCTATGGGTCAGTGTGGATCTATGGGTCAGCGCGTGGTCTATGGGTCAGCGTGGGATCCATGGGTCAGCGCGTGGTCTATGGGTCAGCGCGGGATCTATGGGTCAGCGCGGGATCTATGGGTCAGTGTGGATCTGTGGGTCAGCGCGGGATCTATGGGTCAGTGTGGATCTATGGGTCATTGTGGATCTATGGGTCAGCGCGGGATCTATGGGTCAGTGTGGATCTATGGGTCAGTGGTGGTCTATGGGTCAGCGCAGGATCTATGGGTCATTGTGGGTCTATGGGTCAGTGTGGATCTATGGGTCAGAGTGGATCTATGGGTCAGTGTGGATCTATGGGTCAGTGTGGTCTATGGGTCAGTGTGGGTCTATGGGTCAGTGTGGATCTATGGGTCAGCGCAGGATCTATGGGTCAGTGTGGATCTATGGGTCATTGTGGATCTATGGGTCAGTGTGGATCTATGGGTCAGCGCGTGGTCTATGGGTCAGTTCGGGATCTATGGGTCAGTGTGGTCTATGGGTCAGCGCGGGATCTATGGGTCAGTGTGGATCTATGGGTCAGTGTGGTTCTCTGGGTCAGCGCGGGATCTCTGGGTCAGTGTGGTCTATGGGTCAGTGTGGTCTATGGGTCAGCGCGGGATCTATGGGTCAGTGGTGGTCTATGGGTCAGTGTGGATCTATGGGTCAGTGTGGATCTATGGGTCAGAGTGGATCTATGTGTCAGTGTGGATCTATGGGTCAGAGTGGATCTATGGGTCAGTGTGGATCTATGGGTCATTGTGGATCTATGGGTCAGCACGGGATCTATGGGTCAGTGTGGATCTATGGGTCAGCACGGGATCTATGGGTCAGTGTGGATCTATGGGTCAGTGTGGTCTATGGGTCAGTGTGGATCTATGGGTCAGAGTGGATCTATGGGTCAGTGTGGATCTATGGGTCAGTGTGGATCTATGTGTCAGTGTGGATCTATGGGTCAGTGTGGATCTATGGGTCAGTGTGGATCTATGGGTCAGTGTGGTCTATGGGTCAGTGTGGATCTATGGGTCAGCGCGGATCTATGGGTCAGTGTGGATCTATGGGTCAGTGTGGTCTATGGGTCAGTGCGGGATCTATGGGTCAGTGTGGATCTATGGGTCAGTGTGGTCTATGGGTCAGTGTGGATCTCTGGGTCAGTGTGGATCTATGGGTCAGTGTGGATCTATGGGTCAGTGGTGGTCTATGGGTCAGTGTGGATCTATGGGTCAATGTGGATCTATGGGTCAGAGTGGATCTATGGGTCAGTGTGGATCTATGGGTCATTGTGGATCTATGGGTCAGTGGTGGTCTATGGGTCAGTGTGGATCTATGGGGCAGCGCGGATCTATGGGTCAGTGTGGATCTATGGGTCAGTGTGGATCTATGGGTCAGAGTGGATCTATGGGTCAGTGTGGATCTATGGGTCAGTGTGGATCTATGGGTCAGAGTGGATCTATGGGTCAGTGGTGATCTATGGGTCAGAGTGGATCTATGGGTCAATGTGGATCTATGGGTCAGAGTGGATCTATGGGTCAGTGTGGATCTATGGGTCAGAGTGGATCTATGGGTCAGCGCGGATCCATGGGTCAGTGTGGATCTATGGGTCAGTGTGGATCTATGGGTCAGCGCGGATCTATGGGTCAGTGTGGATCTATGGGTCAGTGGTGGTCTATGGGTCAGTGTGGATCTATGGGTCAGTGTGGATCTATGGGTCAGTGTGGATCTATGGGTCAGTGGTGGTCTATGGGTCAGTGTGGATCTATGGGTCAGTGTGGATCTATGGGTCAGTGTGGATCTATGGGTCAGAGTGGATCTATGGGTCAGCGCGGATCCATGGGTCAGTGTGGATCTATGGGTCAGTGTGGATCTATGGGTCAGTGTGGATCTATGGGTCAGAGTGGATCTATGGGTCAGCGCGGATCTATGGGTCAGTGTGGATCTATGGGGCAGCGCGGGATCTATGGGTCAGTGTGGATCTATGGGTCAGTGTGGATCTATGGGTCAGCGCAGGATCTATGGGTCAGTGTGGATCTATGGGTCAGAGTGGATCTATGGGTCAGTGTGGATCTATGGGGCAGCGCGGGATCTATGGGTCAGTGTGGATCTATGGGTCAGTGTGGATCTATGGGTCAGAATGGATCTATGGGTCAGTGTGGATCTATGGGTCAGTGTGGATCTATGGGTCAGTGTGGATCTATGGGTCAATGTGGATCTCTGGGTCAGCGCGGGATCTCTGGGTCAGTGTGGTCTATGGGTCAGCGCGGGATCTATGGGTCAGTGGTGGTCTATGGGTCAGTGTGGTCTATGGGTCAGCGCGGGATCTATGGGTCAGTGTGGATCTACGGGTCAGTGTGGATCTATGGGTCAGTTCGGGATCTATGGGTCAGCGCGGGATCTATGGGTCAGTGTGGATCTATGGGTCAGCGTGGATCTATGGGTCAGCGCGTGGTCTATGGGTCAGTGTGGATCTATGGGTCAGTGTGGATCTATGGGTCAATGTGGATCTCTGGGTCAGTGTGGATCTATGGGTCAGTGTGGATCTCTGGGTCAGTGTGGGTCTATGGGTCATTGTGGATCTATGGGTCAGTGTGGATCTATGGGTCAATGTGGTCTATGGGTCAGTGTGGTCTATGGGTCAGTGTGGATCTATGGGTCAGTGTGGTCTATGGGTCAGTGTGGTCTATGGGTCAGTGGTGATCTATGGGTCAGTGTGGATCTATGGGTCAGCGCGGATCTATGGGTCAATGTGGATCTATGGGTCAGAGTGGATCTATGGGTCAGTGTGGATCTATGGGTCAGAGTGGATCTATGGGTCAGTGTGGATCTATGGGTCAGTGTGGATCTCTGGGTCAGTTCGGGATCTATGGGTCAGTGTGGATCTATGGGTCAGTGTGGATCTATGTGTCAGTGTGGATCTATGGGTCAGTGTGGATCTATGGGTCAGAGTGGATCTATGGGTCAGAGTGGATCTATGGGTCAGTGTGGATCTATGGGTCAGTGTGGATCTATGGGTCAGTGTGGATCTATGGGTCAGCGCGGATCCATGGGTCAGTGTGGATCTATGGGTCAGTGTGGATCTATGGGTCAGAGTGGATCTATGGGTCAGTGTGGATCTATGGGTCAGTGGTGATCTATGGGTCAGCGCGGATCCATGGGGCGCCCCCCTGTTTCTCTGACCCCCGCCCCATTGCAGTGCGTTGTCCGCTCCTACCTGCAGTGGCTCCAGGACAGCGACCACAGCCCCGACTGCCCCCTCTGCGGCACCGCGCTGTGGGGCAGGGAGACCGTGCGGCTCGTGTGCTATGGTGGGGGGGAGGGCAGCTATGGGGGGCATCAATGGGGTATTAATGGGGGGTCATTAATGGGGGGTATTAAGGGGGGGCATCAATGGGGGTATTAATGGGGATATTAATGGGGGGTATTAAGGGGGGGCATTAATGGGGGGTATTAATGGGGCAAATAGTGTGGGGTCTTGGGGGGCATTAATGGGGGGTATTAATGGGAGGCATTAAGGGTGGGCATTAAGGGGGGTATTAATGGGGGGTATTAATGGGGGGCATTAATGGGGGTATTAATGGGGGGCATTAATGGGGGGGTATTAATGGGGGGTATTAAGGGGGGTATTAATGGGGGGCATTAAGGGGGGCATTAATGGGGATATTAGTGGGGGGTAATGGGGGGGCATTAATGGGGGTATTAATGGGGATATT
>NW_026639773.1:0-514 GCF_028554395.1 Pezoporus wallicus | reverse complement strand
CATGGCACCTGGAAGGAATCCTTGGGATGCTCCCAGCAGCTCCCTGTCACTTTGCAATGGCTGTGGATGCTGAGCATGGTTCTCTTCCATCAGGAGATGCCAGCTGCTCCCCCCGTCACATTCCCAAAGGGTGTGCCTTTCTCTTGGACATCCCACCTGTTGGGGCTCAGCATCAAGTCAGGGATCAATCCTGGAGCGACCGTGTCCCCATTTGCTTTCCAGGCTGCAGTTAATTGTGGTCATCTGAGCCATGGAGCAAGCAGTGGCCAAGGCTTTCTCCACTTGGCACAGAAAGGCTGCAGCAATGCCCAGGCTGCCCAGAGGAATGGGAATGGGGCCTTTGTATGCAGGTAGGGCTGTGGGACCACACCCCACCTTCAAACGTGGTCCCTATGGGGCTGCTCAGAAGGCCTCCCTCCTTTCCTAGGGGCAGAGCGGATTCCTGGCTGGATGGTTGGCATGAGGCAGTGGGACACAGGGGAAGAATCCTTTAATGTGAAACTATGGTGGGAAA
>NW_026639772.1:0-509 GCF_028554395.1 Pezoporus wallicus | reverse complement strand
ACTGTGTGCTGAAGATGCCCAGCACATGCTTTCCCTCCTGGCTCTTCGACTGTGGGAGCAGACGGCAACCGTTCGTGCTCTACTCACTGTGCTGCTGGGCAGTCGAGAGCAAGCTCCGAAGAGGGTGCATTCAAATGGACCTTTAGGTATGAAAGCGAGGAGCGACAGCAATGATGGTGACGCCGTTGCAAAGCTGACTGTGTGCTGAAGATGCCCAGCACATGCTTTCCCTCCTGGCTCTTCGGATCTGGGAGCAGAAGCCAGAAGTTCGTGCACTAATCGCTGTGCTACTGGGCAGCTGAGAAGCAGCTTTGGAGAGGTTGCATTCAAATGCACTTTTAGGTATGAAACCGAGGAGTGACAGCAATAATGGTGACAGCATTGCAAAGCTGACTGTGTGCTGAAGATGCCCCGCACATGCTTTCTCTCCTGGCTCTTCGACTGTGGGAGCAGACGGCAACCCTAACCCTAACCCTAACCCTAACCCTAACCCTAACCCTAACCCTAAC
>NW_026639771.1:0-5071 GCF_028554395.1 Pezoporus wallicus | reverse complement strand
CCCTCTCGGCACAGACAAGGACCCGGTGGCGCACAGGAAGGTCTCCAGTTTAACCATCAACTTCGGGCCGCAGCACCCGGCGGCGCACGGCGTCCTGCGCCTCGTCATGGAGCTCAGCGGGGAGTCGGTCAAGCGCTGCGACCCCCACATCGGCCTCCTGCACCGCGGCACCGAGAAGCTCATCGAGTACAAGACCTACCTGCAGGTAGCGCCCCATGGGGCCGCTCCTCGCCGTGGGGATACGCTGGCAATGTGCCCGCCCCATCCCTGGTGCTGAGGGATGGGGTCTGGAGCCACCTGGTCCTTGTCCGCGTGGCTCTGGATGGGCTTTGAGGTCCCTTCCAACCCAAACCAGGTTGGGATTCCAGGGAGGCGGCGCTGTGGCTCCGGGCTTGGGAGCTGGAAAACTCCATCGGAGGGGTGTTATCCATCCTCCTTCCCATCCTATCCCGTTTCTCCCCATCAGGCTCTGCCTTACTTCGACCGCCTCGACTACGTGTCCATGATGTGCAATGAGCAGGCCTATTCCTTGGCCGTGGAAAAGCTGCTCAACATCCGCCCGCCGCTGCGGGCCCAGTGGATCCGGGGTGAGGAAGGAAGGGATCCCATGGGGATTCTGTAGGGATTCCATAGGGATTCTATTGGGATCCTATACGGATTTCATAGGGATTCCGTAGGGATCCCATAGGGATTCTATAGGGTTCCCATAGGGATCCCATAGCGATTTTATAGGGGTCCCATACAGATCCCATGGGGTTTCCATAGGGATTCCATGGGGATTTCATGGGGTTTCCGTACGGATTCCATGGGTATCCCATAGGGATTCTATAGGGATCCCAGACAGATCCCATAGGGATTCTGTGGGGATTCCATAGGGATTCTGTGGGGATTCCATGGGGATTTCATGGGGTTTCCATACGGATTCCATGGGCATCCTATAGGGATCCCGTAGGGATTATATAGGGATTCCATGGGGATCCCATAGGGATTCTATAAGGATCCCATAGGGCTTCTATAGGGATTCCATGGGGATTCCATAGGGATCCCATGGGGATTGCAGCTCCCCCCCTCATCCCGCAGTGCTCTTCGCCGAGATCACGCGGCTGCTCAACCACATCATGGCCGTGACCACGCACGCGCTGGACATCGGCGCCATGACCCCCTTCTTCTGGATGTTCGAGGAGAGGGAGAAGGTGGGGGGCCCATGGCTGGATGTGGGGCTGCCTTTTCCCCCCCTTTCCTCCCCATAGCAGCTCTTTCTCCTCCTCTCTCCCATAGATGTTCGAGTTCTATGAGCGCGTGTCGGGAGCGCGGATGCACGCTGCCTACATCCGCCCCGGGGGGGTGCACCAGGTAACGTTGTTGTTGTTGGGGGGGGGGGGGGGGTGTGATACCCCGAGACACCATGGGTGCCACTGGGTGGGTGCTGACCCCTCTGGTTCCCCCCTTTCACCCAGCTCCTTCTTGTCCCACCCAGGACCTGCCCTTAGGGCTGATGGATGACATCTATGAGTTCGTGAAGAACTTCTCCATCCGGATAGATGAGGTGGAGGAGGTGAGGATCCCGCTGGCAAAGCTGGAAGAGGGGAAGGTCAGGTTGGATACAGGGAAGCTCTTCCCCTGGGAGGGGGCTGAGGGTGCCCAGAGGAGCTGGGGCTGCCCCATCCCTCGCAGTGCTCAAGGCCAGGTGGGAGCATCCTGCTCTAATGGAAGGGGTCCCCGGCCATGGCTTTAGGTGAGCTTTAAGCTCCCTTCATCCCAGCCCATCTGGGACTCTAAAAGTGGGCTGTGGGGACGCCGTGAGGGCTGGGAATGGGGTGGGAGGGGTGACGGGGGGTGATGGACTCTGCACCCCCACAGATGCTCACCAACAACCGCATCTGGAAGAACCGCACCGTCGACATCGGTGTCATAACAGCAGAGGAGGCTCTGAACTACGGCTTCAGGTGGGTCTGGGGGACCCCCGAGGCGGGCTGTGGGGAGCCCCACACTAGGGCCCTGCTCACCCACTCCCTCCTCGCAGTGGGGTCATGCTCCGGGGCTCGGGAATCCATTGGGATCTCCGGAAGACCCAACCCTACGACGTCTACGACCAAGTGGAGTTCGACGTCCCCATCGGTTCCCACGGCGACTGCTATGACCGGTACCTGGGGGTCAGACCCACACTTGGTGGGGGGGGAAGGGGGTGGTTGGGGCTGTGATGAGGCTATGGTGACCCCATGGGGCACCCATTGGGCATGGTGCTGTGGGTGCTGAGCGCCGTGGGGCGGGGGGGTGCCCACAGGTACCTGTGCCGCGTGGAGGAGATGCGCCAGTCGCTCCGCATCATCCTGCAGTGCCTCAATAAGATGCCCGAGGGCGAGATCAAGGTGGATGATGCCAAGATCTCCCCACCAAAGCGGGCAGAGATGAAGGTAAAGGAGGTTCCATCCCGCACCGGGCCTCACCAAGAGGGGCAAGATGGGGTTTGGGGGGTGTTTTGTGTCACCGTGGCCATCCCTGGGCATGGCTGTGGCCACCACCCTGCTCCTCACGGTCCTCCGTGTCCCTCCTCTCTCCGCAGACCTCCATGGAGTCCTTGATCCATCACTTCAAGCTCTACACCGAGGGCTACCAAGTGCCCCCCGGGGCCACCTACACGGCCATCGAGGCCCCCAAGGTGCCTCTTGTGTTACGGTGACACAAAGGGGGGGGGACGCACACCTCGGCGTCACCGTGACCCCAACCCCATCCCTGTGTCCCTGCAGGGGGAATTCGGTGTGTACCTGGTGTCTGACGGCAGCAGCCGCCCCTACCGCTGCAAGATCAAGGCACCGGGGTTCGCTCACCTGGTAGGAGAAGCCGGTTGGGGCATCACCCCATAGCGAGGGCAGGGGGGGGGATCGGGGCTTATGGGGGGGGTGCCCACTGCCTGCGGGTCCTTCGTCTCCCCACATCATCCCTCGTGCCGCTCCGGATGCCCCCATCCTCATCCTCATCCCCTCGCTGGCTGGGGGTCAGGGTGCTGGGTGCTGGAGGGGGTGCTATGGGGCTCATGGGGGTTCCCTGTGTTCCTCCAGGCCGGGCTGGACCGCATGTCCCAGGGCCACATGCTGGCGGACGTGGTGGCCATCATCGGTACGTCCCCTCCTTGGGTTTGGGGTGGGGGGGTCCTGGAGGGGTGTCCCCGTCCCCCCCCCCCCTTCCTGGGTGCTGCTCCTCCCCTGACCCCCATATCCCCCCCCAGGCACACAGGACATCGTCTTTGGTGAAGTGGACCGGTGAAGCGATGGCCCCAGCTCCTTGTGCCCCATTGGGGGGCCTGGTCCCCCCCCCCCCCCCCCACTGCACCCCCTTTTCCTCTGCTGCCATTAATAAAGGCTGAAGTGGGCCCCTGCCCCGGCCCCTGCTGCTCTGGGGGGAACTTCCCTCCCCTTCCCTTCCCTTCCTATGTAGGGTTTGTGGTGAGAGCTTCCCCTTTGCTGGCTGGGGAACACCCTGCTGGGTGCTGGCAGCACCCATAGGGGGACAGTGACAGTGGGGCTGGGACGGCGACACTGGGGCTGGGTGATGGTGACAGTGGGGCCGGGACGGTGACAGTGGGGCTGGGTGATGGTGACAGTGGGGCTGGGACGGCGACACTGGGGCTGGGTGATGGCGACACTGGGACTGGGTGATGGTGACAGTGGGGCTGGGTGACGGTGACACTGGGGCTGGATGACGGTGACAGTGGGGCTGGGTGACGGTGACAGTGGGGCTGGGTGACGGTGACAGTGGGGCTGGGTGACGGTGACAGTGGGGCTGGGTGATGGTGACAGTGGGGCTGGGTGACGGTGACAGTGGGGCTGGGTGATGGCGACACTGGGTCTGGGAAGGCGACAGTGGGGCTGGGTGACGGTGACAGTGGGGCTGGGTGACGGCGACTGTGGGGCCGGGTGACGGTGACAGTGGGGCTGGGTGACGGCGACAGTGGGGCTGGGTGATTGTCACAGTGGGGCTGGGATGGTGACAGTGGGGCTGGGACGGTGACAGTGGGGCTGGGTGACGGTGACAGTGGGGCTGGGTGACGGTGACTGTGGGGCTGGGTGACGGTGACAGTGGGGCTGGGTGACGGTGACTGTGGGGCTGGGTGACGCTGGCCCCGGCTGTTGGCCGGAGGAGCGGAAGTGCCGTGGGGTGGGTGAAGGCTCCGGCTCGGCCGCGGTCACCGTCACCGGCTGTCACCCACCGGCCCCTGCTGGCACCCGCTGCACCCATGGGTGTCCTCTTGCTCCTGCTCCTGCTCCAGACCCCAGCAGCAGGTTGGGGGGGGGGATCTGTGGGGCGGGCAAGGGGCTGGGTGGGTTCATGGCGGTGGGGTTGGGAGCCGGGGATCACCCAGAGGAGAGTCCTGGATGATTCCGGGTGCCCCAATGGACGTCGGAACCACCCTGGACCCACTGCAATGGGGCTGAGTGGGGAGCACCAACAAAGGAACTGACCTGGGGACCCCCATAACGGGGCTCACTGGGGCCCCCCTGCAATGGGGCCCCCCCAGGGGCAGGGGCTCATCTGGGCCCCCACACAACGGAGCCGATCCCGGGATGCCCCACAATGGGGCTGACCCCAAACCCCCCTGCAATGGGGCTGACCCCAGGGACTCCCCCCACAACGGGGACCCCCCCTCACCCTCCCCAGAGGCCCTGATGGAGCCGGAGTTCTGCTACATCCTCGATGCCATCCTCTTCCTCTACGGCATCATCCTCACCGCCATCTATTGCCGCCTCAAGGTGAGCACCGGGGGACCCCCCCCCCCCCCATTTCTGGGTCTCTCCCGATGTTTTTCCCTCTGATTCCTGTGCTTTTCCCCCACTTTTTGGGGTGCCCCCCCCCCATTCCCGGCAGTTCATCGTTTACCGAGCATCACAGCAGGGAGCCACCAAGAAGGTAAGAGATTGGGGGGGATGGATTGGGGGGACCCCCCTTTGTTCCCTAAGGAATGAGGGGTGCAGGGGGGGTTCCCGTGTCCCCCCCCTTGTCCCTTTAGCTCGTTCTCTTTCCTTTTCCCTAAGCAGAAGGAAGAAGCCATCTACGTTGTAAGTCACTTGTGGGG
>NW_026639770.1:0-511 GCF_028554395.1 Pezoporus wallicus | reverse complement strand
CCCCAAACCCGACCAAGCTCCGACCGATACCTCCTCCAACCCTGCAGTCTCCCAGACCTTCCAGCTAACTCCCAGTTACATCCTGGGCATGACGTGCTGTGGTATGGAATAGCTCTTTGGTCAGTTTGGGTCAGGTGTCCTGTCTCTGCTTCCTCCCAGCTTCCCCTCCTCCCTGGCAGAGCATGAGGCTCACAAAGTCCTTGGCCAAACCAAAACATCTCTATCAGCTCTGTTCCCGAGCCGAAAGTCAAAACACTGCACTACACCAGCTACCAAGGAGGAGAAACATGACTGCTACTGCTGAACCCAGGACAGCCCTCTCTATCATGTGACCTGGAAGAAGAATGATATTAATGGGGCCCTGAGCAGCAACAAGCCCTTGAGCAAATTAAACACTAGATAATTCATGCAGTAGCCCTTGGACCAGTCTGGACCGGACCAGATGTAAAAAATGTGCTGTACACTGCAGCTGGGGAGAACGGTCCTACCTGGAGCCTCTGGCAGAAAGCTC